>NC_059193.1:24217462-24219962 GCF_020615455.1 Coregonus clupeaformis
TATAGATTAACTTCACATACACCAATTCTCTATCCTAGTTCTAACATGGTGATATTGTGTTGAAGCAGTGACGATGATGATGGTAACTGAAACGCTACATCAGGTTTAATGACCATTGTCAGTGTGTGGTTAATGAAATCACTGTGATGTATTTCTGCTTTGTCTCAATTCTCCTCAATACTACATTCTCCAGTGCTTATTTAAATCATTAAAGAGTGATTAGCGACTACCAAACAACAAAAGTGACGCGTGCGCAACTCTGGGGCAAAACAGACGGATTGTTGACAACATATAAACTATATTTCATCTCCAAATGTTTATTGAAAGCATAAATACATTTGCACAATGAGCACTTGTTGTCTCTCAAATACATCGTTACAGTTGTTGGTTAGCTAGCTAGCGAATTTTAGCCATATTAGCATTGACATGAAATCAGTCAAAATACCTCAAAACAAGACATGGTATCAAGAACAAGATAAAACTAGCTGAAACCAGCCACCTATGATTCCCAACATGCCAGCTTCTTGTCATTGTTGCTAGCCATCTGACCGTTCAGAATCATAACAACGCACGCCTTCCGGCCCCATCAATGACGTAGTCAGCCAAACCGTCTATAAACACGCACACACTGACGCGCACACACAAACACACACTGTCTGTGAGTCAGAGGAGCACCAATCACAGACCTATTAAATAATCAGACAGGTTTCTCTCCCACTGTGTCCAATCAAAACGAATAGGTTTCATGCTCTCTGCTCCTCCATGATCACTCTGCCCCTGGGCAGAGTGTGTGTGTGTGTGGGCTGGTGTGTCATGACTCTACCCCTCCAGCATGTTGCTATCAGTCAGTCAGTAAGAGAAAGGGTTCTAACCTGTGAGAGACAGGACCTGTAATTAGAGTGGTGCACATTGGCATTACATGGCTCGTGTGTGTTTGTGTGTGTTGTGTGGTGCACCGTGGCCCAGACAAAAGGCCATGTTTACTCTCTCTCTCTCTCTCTCTCTCTCTCTCTCTCTCTCTCTCTCTCTCTCTCTCTCTCTCTCTCTCTCTCTCTCTCTCTCTCTCTCTCTCTCTCTCTCTCTCTCTCTCTCTCTCTTCCTCCATCCTCCCTGGGGAACCCAAAACTTTTCCTCCTTGCAGACAGATGAGTGTTCAGACGGAGAGAGATGGAGGAGCAGGAGACCCAGTAAAGCTTTTAATCTGTAAATGGAGAGAGAGGTATCCAGTAATGGTCATTTAAGCATTAAGCCCTCCTCCGTCCACCTTGTTTGTGCTTCCTAATGCTCCTTAAACATTTACGACCCTGATGATAACAAAGGAAGACTGCAGCCTAATCCGATCAATGCTGGTTAAAAACCCTACTCGGAACTGCACAGGCATTGGTGGGGGGGGAAGAAAACTCAACTCATATCTGACTCCAGATCAGCTTTTAAAGCAAGCATCCTGATATAGGCAGTAAATAAACTGCTTTGTGATACTGACTGTCTGTAGGAATCCAACACAGTTTCTTTCTCTGCTCACTTCCTTTGCAGTTTAGTCCACTCTCTCTCTCTCTGTCTCTCTCTTTTCTCAAGCTCTCTCCCACCCTCCCTCTAGTTCTCTCCATTTTTTTCTCCATCGGTTTGGAATGGAGAGATATGTACTCTCTGAATAGCTGAGACTGCAGTCAGAGATTGGGGTGGCTGTGAATAGCCGGGCCGATAAAGATGGATTTCATTCAGAAATGGATGGAGAGATAACGTCTATCTCTGGGTGGTACAGAACGACTCATTCTACTCCGTCTAAATGGCTTCCATTGGGAGTGATGAGATTCCGTCTCTACTCTCCGCAGACTGCATCCTGCAACATTAGAGGGTCACAAGGGTTAAACGGCCTAATAAGAAGAAGACATGCTGCATTAAACACTGCATTACAACACACACACACTGTGGGACTCTCCAGCTATCAGGATCTGTATATTCACACCTGAGCTGTTTATTTCCATCCACCTGCACAAACCACTGGCTGAAATCTACCAAGCAGCACTAATGTTTGGAATGCTGAGCTGCAGGGTATTTGCAGGAGTTGCCGGTGCTGTGGTTGTGCATTCTGTATGTCACAATAAATTATACAACTGCAATATATGATCTTCCTTATCGATTTCTCTCAGGATGCATTCAGGGTCCATCTATATGCATATTATCGTTGGAGTACAGGTCGTTAATTTTTGCGCATTATCATTGTGCTTTTGTGTTCCTTGGCTTCTTGGCTGGCTGCTGTGAAGTGAACACACACCCATTGCCTCTCTGGGCAGGCACACACACACACACACACACACACACACAAACTCATCAGTCTTTCATCAGCGTTCAGACCGTGGGTCTGTGCTGTTTGCCGTATCAATATGTAGTTAGTAAGTATGAATTGCTGCAGTAAGATCCAGGAGTGTGCGCATGTGTGTGTGAGTGTGGGCCTGCGTGCGTGTGTCTGTGTCCACTGCCTATCACTGTGGCATCACTT